>NW_024104391.1:0-21499 GCF_003945595.2 Pipra filicauda | reverse complement strand
GCAGAGCTACTGCTGAGAGAGCAGAGTTGGCAGTGCAATAAAGCTTGTGGGTCTGGAGCTGAAATCACTGAGGGGCTGGGGTAGGGACAGGGTTTGGGCTTGGGACTGTAACACTTGGGGCAGTGATCAGAGCAATCACTGTGACATAGGGCCTGTGGCACCGTCGCTGCAATGGCTGTGTGTGTGTTATAGGGATTTATGGGTGGGAACGTGGATTGGGTGGGAGAGCTGAAATCAGTCTAGGGCTGGGCTTGTGTCTTTGGAATTGGGATAGGAATTTTGGGGCTGGAGGAGCACCTGGGGGACTGGGACTGGGACTGGGACAGGGTGGGGCTGGAAAGTCGCAGAGCTGGAGCCAAGCTGAAGATCCTGCAGTGAGAACCTGGAGCAGCTTCCCGTGGCGGCGCTGGCAAGATGCAGAGCTACTGCTGAGAGAGCAGAGCTGGCAGTGCAATAAAGCTTGTGGGTCTCGAGCTGAAATCACTGAGGGGCTGGGATTGGGATGGGTTCTGGGCTTGGGACTGTAACACTTGGGCAGGAATCCGTGTGGGGAGGAGATAGGTCCTGTGGCACCGTCGCTGAAATCTCTATGCAGCTGGAAATGGGATTGTAAATTGGGAATGTGGACTGAGAGGCTGGGGCTGACATCAGCATAATGCTAGGATTGCATCTGTGGAGCTGGGAGAGTGTCTGGAGCTCAGATACGGCCTGTGGCACCGTCGCTGAAATCCCCGAGTGGCTGTGGCATAGGGATTAATGGGCGGGAATGTGGATTGGGTGGGTAGAGCTGAAGTCAGTATAGTGCTGGGCTTGTGATTCTGGAATTGGGATCGGGTTTGTGGGGCTGGAGGAGCACCTGGGGGACTGGGACTGGGAGTGTGAGGGTGGAGCTGAAAAGTCGCAGAGCTGGAGCCAAGCTGAAGATCCTGCAGTGAGAACCTGGAGCAGCTTCCCGTGGCGGCGCTGGCAAGATGCAGAGCTACTGCTGAGAGAGCAGAGCTGGCAGTGCAATAAAGCTTGTGGGTCTGGAGCTGAAATCACTGAGGGGCTGGGATAGGGATGGGTTCTGGGCTTGGGACTGTAACACTTGGGCAGGAATCTGTGTGGGGAGGAGATAGGTCCTGTGGCACCGTTGCTGAAATCTCTATGCAGCTGGAAATGGGATTGTAAATTGGGAATGTGGACTGGGCGGGTAGAGCTGAAATCAGTCTAGGGCTGGGCTTGTGATTTTGGAATTGGGATCAGGTTTGTGGGGCTGGAGGAGCACCTGGGGGACTGGGACTGGGAGTGTGAGGGTGGAGCTGAAAAGTCGCAGAGCTGGAGCCAAGCTGAAGATCCTGCAGTGAGAACCTGGAGCAGCTTCCCGTGGCGGTGCTGGCAAGATGCAGAGCTACTGCTGAGAGAGCAGAGCTGGCAGTGCAATAAAGCTTGTGGGTCTGGAGCTGAAATCACTGAGGGGCTGGGATAGGGACAGGGTTTGGGCTTGGGACTGTAACACTTGGGCAGGAATCCGTGTGGGGAGGAGATAGGGCCTGTGGCACCGTCGCTAAAATCCCTGTGTGGTTGGAATTGGGCTTGTAAATTGGGAATGCAGACTGGGAGGCTGGGCCTGAAGTCAGTATAGTCCTAGGATTGCATCTCTGGAGCTGGGAAAGTGTCTGGAGCTCGGATAGGGACTGGCACCGTTGCTTAAAAACCTGTGCGGCTGTGGACTAGTGATTGATGGGCAGGAATGTGGACTGGGCGAGGAGAGGTTAAATTAGTCTAGTGCTGGGTTTGTGAGTTTTGAATTGGGCTAGGGTTTGTGGGGCTGGAGGAGTAATTGGGCGACTGGGAATGGGAGTGTGAGGTTGGAGCTGGAAAGTCACAGAGATGGAGCCAAGATGAAGATCCTGCAAGATTTGGAGCTGCTACTGAGAGAGCAGAGCTGGCAGTGCAATAAAGCTTGTGGGTCGCAAGCTAAAATCACTAAGGGGCTGGGATAGAGCTGGGGGCTAGAATATGGACTGGATGCTTTGGTCAGGGAGTGTAGGTTTTGAGTAGAAATTACTGTGGGATTGGGATTGTATTTTTGTGCACTCTGGGGAGTCTAGTAATTATATTGCAAGCCATTAGAGGGAACTGGGAGTACTGGGTAGAGTCAGCTGTTCTATGGGGAAGGCCCAGGTGTTAACAATGAGGGGGAGGAGGGGCCAGGGATTGGGCTGAGGCCCCTTGGCTGTTGTTCGGAGTCAGGAGCTGTAGCAGGACTTCTTAGACGGTGACTCAGGTGAGTCTGTTTCAATTTCACCTTTACAGTCCCTTCCTACTGTCCCCAGTCCCTCCTGAGTCCTTCCCAGTTTCTCCCAAGTACCCCAAACCCCATCCCAGTGCAGTCAGTCCCCTCCCTGTTCCTTCCCCAGTGCCTCCACTCCTTCCCAATTGCTCCCACTGCACCCCAGTCCCATCCCAGTCCATCCCTTGTACCCTCAGTCCAACCAAGCTCCCTGCGCAGTTCCCTCCAGAACCTCCCCAGTGCTCCCAGTCCTTCCCAAGTTGTTTCAAACCCATTGCAGTCCCTCCCCAGTGCCTTCAGTCCCACCCCAGTTCCCCCCCCAATGATCCCACTTGCTCCCAAGTGCCCCCAGTGCAGCCCAGTGCCAACCCAGTGCCCCTGGTACCTCCCCAGTGCCCTCAGAAGCATCCTAGTTCTCTCAGTCCCATCCAAGTACCTCCAGTCCTTCCCCACTGCATCCCAGTGCTCCGAGTCCCTCCCAAGTGCATTAAAGAGCCATCATCAGTGGCCCCAGTCCCTCCCCAGTCCCATCCCAGTCCCTCCTAAATGATTCCTAGTCCCTCCCCAGTGCTTCCAATCAAATCCCAGTCCCTCCCCAGTCCCTTCCCAGTACAACTGCATCCCATCCCAGTGGTCCAAGTCCCTCCCCAGAGATTCTCAGGCCCATCCCAGGCACGCTCTCCAGTCCCCTCCCCAGTCCTCTCACAGTCCCCTTGCAGTCCCTTCCCAGTCCTATCCCAGTCCCTGCAGTCCCTTTCCCAGTACTCCCAGTCCCATGCCAGTTCCCTCCCAGGTGACCTCAGTACCATCCCTGTGCCCACCCAGCGCATCTCAATCCCATCCCAGTCCCTCCCCAGTGTGTTGTGCTCCTTTTCCCTGTGCATCCCATTCCCATCCCAGTCACTTTGCAGTCCCTCCCTGCTCCCTCCCCAGTTCCCCCAGTCCTAGCCCAGTGCCACCAGTGCTCCCAGTCCCACCCCAGTGCCCCCACTCCCAGCCCAAATCCCCCCAGTGCCCCCAGTCCCTCTCCAGTGTCCCCAGTCCCATCCCCAGCCCTCCCCACTGCCCCCAGTCCCTCCCAGTGCATGCCAGTCCTTTTCCCCGATGCATCCCACTCCCTCCCTAGAACATCCAAGTCCCATCCCAGTTCCTTCCCCGGTGCCCCTGACCCATCCCCAGCCCTCCCGTGACCTCAGTCCCTCCCCAGGGCATCCCAGTTCTTTTCCCCTGTGCATCCCAGTCCCATGCCAGGCCCACTCCCCAGTCCTGTCACAGTCCTCTTGCAGTCCCTCCCCAGTCCAGTCCCCGTCCCTGCAGTGGCTTTCCCGTTGCTCCCAGTCCCTCCCCACTGCATTCCCTTCCTTTCTCCCATGCATCCCATTCCCATCCCAGTACCATCCCAGTTCCCTTCCCAGCCCCCTTGCAGTCCCTCCCTGCTCCCTCCCCAGTTCCCCCAGTCCTAGCCCAGTGCCACCAGTGCTCCCAGTCCCACCCCAGTGCCCCCACTCTCATCCCAGTCCCTCCCCACTTCCCCCACTGCAACCCACCACCTCCTTTCCCTCCCAAGTGTCCTCCTGCAGTGCAACCCAGTCCTTCCCCAGTTTGCCCAGTCCCAGCCCACTCCCTCCTAAGTCATTCCCAGTCCCTCCCCAGTCCCTTCCCAGTACAACTGCATCCCATCCCAGTGACAGCAGTCCCATCCTAGTGGTCCCAGTCTCTCCCCAGAGATTCTCAGGCCCATCCCAGGCACGCTCTCCAGTCCCCTCCCCAGTCCCCTCACAGTCCCCTTGCAGTCCCTTCCCAGTCCTATCCCAGTCCCTGCAGTCCCTTTCCCAGTGCTCCCAGTCCCATCCCAGTTCCCTCCCCACTGACCTCAGTCCCATCCCAGTGCCTGTAGTCCCACTGTCCCCAAGCCCTCCCCAATGACCCCTGTCCCATCCCACTTTCCCCAGTCCCTCCCCTGAGAATCCCAGTTGCAGTCCAGTGCCCCCAGTGCCAGCCCAGTTCTCCCCAGTCCATCTCCAGTGCCCTCAGTCCCATCCCAGTCCCTCCCTACTACCCCCAGTCCCTCTCCAGTGCCCCTAGTCTCAGCCCAGTGCCCCTAGTCGCACCCAGTGCATCCAACCCCCGTGAAGTGTCCCCAGTCCCATCCCAGTCCCTCCCCACTGCCCCTAGTCCCTCCCCAGTGCGTTGTGCTCCTTTTCCCTCTGCATCCCATTCCCATCCCAGTCACTTCGCAGTCCCTCCCTGCTCCCTCCCCAGTTCCCCCAGTCCTAGCCCAGTGCCACCAGTGCTCCCAGTCCCACCCCAGTGCCCCCACGCCCAGCCCAAATCCCCCCAGTGCCCCCAGTCCCTCTCCAGTGTCCCCAGTCCCATCCCCATCCCTCCCCACTGCCCCCAGTCCCTCCCAGTGCATGCCAGTCCTTTTCCCCGATGCATCCCACTCCCTCCCTAGAACATCCAAGTCCCATCCCTGCTCCCTCCCCAGTTCCCCCAGTCCTAGCCCAGTGCCACCAGTGCTCCCAGTCCCACCCCAGTGCCCCCACTCCCAGCCCAGATCCCCCCAGTGCCCCCAGTCCCTCTCCAGTGTCCCCAGTCCCATCCCCATCCCTCCCCACTGCCCCCAGTCCCTCCCAGTGCATGCCAGTCCTTTTCCCCGATGCATCCCACTCCCTCCCTAGAACATCCAAGTCCCATCCCAGTTCCCTCCCCAGTGCCCCTGACCCATCCCCAGCCCTCCCGTGATCTCAGTCCCTCCCCAGGGCATCCCGGTTCTTTCCCCCTGTGCATCCCAGTCCCATGCCAGGCCCACTCCCCAGTCCTGTCACAGTCCTCTTGCAGTCCCTCCCCAGTCCAATGCCAGTCCCTGCAGTGGCTTTCCAGTTGCTCCCAGTCCCTCCCCACTGCATTCCGCTCCTTTCTCCCATGCATCCCGTTCCCATCCCAGTACCATCCCAGATCCCTTCCCAGCCCCCTCGCCGATCCCTCCCTGCTCCCTCCCCACTTCCCCCAGTCCTAGCCCAGTGCCACCAGTGCTCCCAGTCCCACCCCAGTGCCCCCACTCTCATCCCAGTCCCTACCCACTTCTCTCAGTGCAAGCCAGCGCACCCATTCCTTCCCAAGTGTCCTCCTGCAGTGCAACTCAGTCCTTCCCCAGTTTGCCCAGTCCCAGCCCAGGCCTTTCCCACTGCCCCCAGTCCCATCCCAATTCCCTCCCCAGTGATCCCAGTCCCCTCCCAGTGGTGCCCCAGGGTGTCCTAGTGCCTCCCCAGTGCCTCTCAGTCCTATCCCAGTGCCTCCAGTCCCTCCCTAGAGAATCCCAGTCCCAGCCCAGTTCCCCCAGGTGCCCCCAGGGCCTCTCCAGTGCCCTCAGTCCCGGCCCAGTCCCTCCCCAGTGCATCTCACTCCTATCCCAGTGCCCCCAGTCCCACGGTTCCCCAGTCCCTCCCCAATGACCCCCACTCCCATCCCAGTGCTCCCAGTCGTCCCCCCCCGCCCCCCGAAATTCTCAGTCCCACCCCAGTGTCCTTCCTCCCAGCCCAAATCCTCCCAGGGCCCCCAGTCCCTCCCCACTGCCCCCAGTGCCTCCCAGTGCATGCCAGTCCTTTTCCCCGATGCAGCCCACTCCCTCCCTAGAACATCCAAGTCCCATCCCAGTTCCCTCCCCAGTGCTCCTGACCCCATCCCCAGCCCTCCCGTGACCTCAGTCCCTCCCCAGCGCATCCCGGTTCTTTCCCCCTGGGCATCCCAGTCCCATGCCAGGCCCACTCCCCAGTCCTGCCACAGTCCTCTTGCAGTCCCTCCCCAGTCCAATGCCAGTCCCTGCAGTGGCTTTCCGTTGCTCCCAGTCCCTCCCCACTGCATTCCGCTCCTTTCTCCCATGCATCCCATTCCCATCCCAGTACCATCCCAGATCCCTTCCCAGCCCCCTCGCCGTCCCTCCCTGCTCCCTCCCCACTTCCCCCAGTCCTAGCCCAGTGCCACCAGTGCTCCCAGTCCCACCCCTGTGCCCCCACTCTCATCCCAGTCCCTCCCCACTTCCCCCACTGCAACCCACCACCTCCTTTCCCTCCCAAGTGTCCTCCTGCAGTGCAACCCAGTCCTTCCCCAGTTTGCCCAGTCCCAGCCCACTCCCTCCTAAGTCATTCCCAGTCCCTCCCCAGTCCCTCCCCAGTCCCTTCCCAGTACAACTGCATCCCATCCCAGTGACAGCAGTCCCATCCCAGTGGTCCCAGTCGCTCCCCAGAGATTCTCAGGCCCATCCCAGGCACGCTCTCCAGTCCCCTCCCCAGTCCTCTCACAGTCCCCTTGCAGTCCCTTCCCAGTCCTATCCCAGTCCCTGCAGTCCCTTTCCCAGTGCTCCCAGTCCCATCCCAGTTCCCTCCCCAGTGACCTCAGTCCCATCCCAGTGCCTGTAGTCCCACTGTCCCCAATCCCTCCCCAATGACCCCTGTCCCATCCCACTTTCCCCAGTCCCTCCCCTGAGAATCCCAGTTGCAGTCCAGTGCCCCCAGTGCCAGCCCAGTTCTCCCCAGTCCATCTCCAGTGCCCTCCGTCCCATCCCAGTCCCTTCCTACTACCCCCAGTCCCTCTCCAGTGCCCCTAGTCTCAGCCCAGTGCCCCTAGTCGCACCCAGTGCATCCAACCCCCGTGAAGTGTCCCCAGTCCCATCCCAGTCCCTCCCCACTGCCCCTAGTCCCTCCCCAGTGCGTTGTGCTCCTTTTCCCTCTGCATCCCATTCCCATCCCAGTCACTTCGCAGTCCCTCCCTGCTCCCTCCCCAGTTCCCCCAGTCCTAGCCCAGTGCCACCAGTGCTCCCAGTCCCCCCCCAGTGCCCCCACTCCCAGCCCAAATCCCCCCAGTGCCCCCAGTCCCTCTCCAGTGTCCCCAGTCCCATCCCCATCCCTCCCCACTGCCCCCAGTCCCTCCCAGTGCATGCCAGTCCTTTTCCCCGATGCAGCCCACTCCCTCCCTAGAACATCCAAGTCCCATCCCTGCTCCCTCCCCAGTTCCCCCAGTCCTAGCCCAGTGCCACCAGTGCTCCCAGTCCCACCCCAGTGCCCCCACTCCCAGCCCAAATCCCCCCAGTGCCCCCAGTCCCTCTCCAGTGTCCCCAGTCCCATCCCCATCCCTCCCCACTGCCCCCAGTCCCTCCCAGTGCATGCCAGTCCTTTTCCCCGATGCAGCCCACTCCCTCCCTAGAACATCCAAGTCCCATCCCAGTTCCCTCCCCAGTGCTCCTGACCCATCCCCAGCCCTCCCGTGACCTCAGTCCCTCCCCAGGGCATCCCGGTTCTTTCCCCCTGGGCATCCCAGTCCCATGCCAGGCCCACTCCCCAGTCCTCTCACAGTCCTCTTGCAGTCCCTCCCCAGTCCAATGCCAGTCCCTGCCGTGGCTTTCCCGTTGCTCCCAGTCCCTCCCCACTGCATTCCGCTCCTTTCTCCCATGCATCCCAGTACCATCCCAGTACCATCCCAGATCCCTTCCCAGCCCCCTTGCCGTCCCTCCCTGCTCCATCCCCACTTCCCCCAGTCCTAGCCCAGTGCCACCAGTGCTTCCGGTCCCACCCCAGTGCCCCCACTCTCATCCCAGTCCCTTCCCACTTCTCTCAGTGCAAGCCAGCGCACCCATTCCTTCCCAAGTGTCCTCCTGCAGTGCAACCCAGTCCTTCCCCAGTTTGCCCAGTCCCAGCCCAGTCCTTTCCCACTGCCCCCAGTCCCATCCCAATTCCCAGTGATCCCAGTCCCATCCCACTGGTGCCCCAGTGTGTCTTAGTGCCTCCCCAGTGCCTCTCAGTCCTATCCCAGTGCCTCCAGTCCCTCCCTAGAGAATCCCCGTCCCAGCCCAGTTCCCCCAGGTGCCCCCAGGGCCTCTCCAGTGCCCTCAGTCCCGGCCCAGTCCCTCCCCAGTGCATCTCACTCCTATCCCAGTGCCCCCAGTCCCACGGTTCCCCAGTCCCTCCCCAATGACCCCCACTCCCATCCCAGTGCTCCCAGTCGTCCCCCCCCGCCCCCCGAAAATCTCAGTCCCACCCCAGTGTCCCCACTCCCAGCCCAAATCCCCCCAGTGCCCCCAGTCCCTCTCCAGTGTCCCCAGTCCCATCCCCAGTCCCTCCCCACTGCCCCCAGTCCCTCCAAGTGCATGCCAGTCCTTTTCCCCGATGCATCCCACTCCCTCCCTAGAACATCCAAGTCCCATCCCAGTTCCCTCCCCAGTGCCCCTGACCCATCCCCAGCCCTCCCATGATCTCAGTCCCTCCCCAGGGCATCCCGGTTCTTTCCCCCTGTGCATCCCAGTCCCATACCAGGCCCACTCCCCAGTCCTGTCACAGTCCTCTTGCAGTCCCTCCCCAGTCCAATGCCAGTCCCTTCAGTGGCTTTCCCGTTGCTCCCAGTCCCTCCCCACTGCATTCCGCTCCTTTCTCCCATGCATCCCCTTCCCTCCCCAGTACCATCCAGCTCCCTCCCAGCCCCCTCGCCGTCCCTCCCTGCTCCCTCCCCACTTCCCCCAGTCCTAGCCCAGTGCCACCAGTGCTCCCAGTCCCACCCCTGTGCCCCCACTCTCATCCCAGTCCCTCCCCACTTCCCCCACTGCAACCCACCACCTCCTTTCCCTCCCAAGTGTCCTCCTGCAGTGCAACCCAGTCCTTCCCCAGTTTGCCCAGTCCCAGCCCACTCCCTCCTAAGTCATTCCCAGTCCCTCCCCAGTCCCTTCCCAGTACAACTGCATCCCATCCCAGTGACAGCAGTCCCATCCTAGTGGTCCCAGTCTCTCCCCAGAGATTCTCAGGCCCATCCCAGGCACGCTCTCCAGTCCCCTCCCCAGTCCTCTCACAGTCCCCTTGCAGTCCCTTCCCAGTCCTATCCCAGTCCCTGCAGGCCCTTTCCCAGTGCTCCCAGTCCCATCCCAGTTCCCTCCCCACTGACCTCAGTCCCATCCCAGTGCCTGTAGTCCCACTGTCCCCAATCCCTCCCCAATGACCCCTGTCCCATCCCACTTTCCCCAGTCCCTCCCCTGAGAATCCCAGTTGCAGTCCAGTGCCCCCAGTGCCAGCCCAGTTCTCCCCAGTCCATCTCCAGTGCCCTCTGTCCCATCCCAGTCCCTCCCTACCACCCCCAGTCCCTCTCCAGTGCCCCTAGTCTCAGCCCAGTGCCCCTAGTCGCACCCAGTGCATCCAACCCCCGTGAAGTGTCCCCAGTCCCATCCCAGTCCCTCCCCACTGCCCCCAGTCCCTCCCCAGTGCGTTGTGCTCCTTTCCCCTGTGCATCCCATTCCCATCCCAGTCACTTCGCAGTCCCTCCCTGCTCCCTCCCCAGTCCCCCCAGTCCTAGCCCAGTGCCACCAGTGCTCCCAGTCCCACCCCAGTGCCCCCACTCCCAGCCCAAATCCCCCCAGTGCCCCCAGTCCCTCTCCAGTGTCCCCAGTCCCATCCCCATCCCTCCCCACTGCCCCCAGTCCCTCCCAGTGCATGCCAGTCCTTTTCCCCGATGCAGCCCACTCCCTCCCTAGACCATCCAAGTCCCCATTCCCTGCTCCCTCCCCAGTTCCCCCCAGTCCTAGCCAGTGCCACCAGTGCTCCCAGTCCCACCCCAGTGTCCCCACTCCCAGCCCAAATCCCCCCAGGGCCCCCAGTCCCTCTCCAGTGTCCCCAGTCCCATCCCCATCCTTCCCCACTACCCCCAGTCCCTCCCAGTACATGTCAGTCCTTTTCCCCGATGCATCCCACTCCCTCCCTGGAACATCCAAGTCCCATCCCAGTTCCCTCCCCAGTGCCCCTGACCCATCCCCAGCCCTCCCGTGACCTCAGTCCCTCCCCAGGGCATCCCGGTTCTTTCCCCCTGGGCATCCCAGTCCCATGCCAGGCCCACTCCCCAGTCCTGTCACAGTCCTCTTGCAGTCCCTCCCCAGTCCAATGCCAGTCCCTGCAGTGGCTTTCCCGTTGCTCCCAGTCCCTCCCCACTGCATTCCGCTCCTTTCTCCCATGCATCCCATTCCCATCCCAGTACCATCCCAGATCCCTTCCCAGCCCCCTCGCCGTCCCTCCCTGCTCCCTCCCCACTTCCCCCAGTCCTAGCCCAGTGCCACCAGTGCTCCCAGTCCCACCCCTGTGCCCCCACTCTCATCCCAGTCCCTTCCCACTTCTCTCAGTGCAAGCCAGCGCAACCATTCCTTCCCAAGTGTCCTCCCTCAGTGCAACCCAGTCCTTCCCCAGTTCACCCAGTCCCTTCCTACTGCCCCCACTCCCATCCCAATTCCCTCCCCAGTGATCCCAGTCCCCTCCCAGTGGTGCCCCAGTGTGTCCTAGTGCCTCTCAGTCCTATCCCAGTGCCTCCAGTCCCTCCCCAGAGAATCCCAGTCCCAGCCCACTTCCCCCAAGTGTCCCCAGGGCCTCTCCAGTGCCCTCAGTCCCGGCCCAGTCCCTCCCCAGTGCATCTCACTCCTATCCCAGTGCCCCCAGTCCCACAGTCCCCAGTCCCTCCCCAATGACCCCCAGTCCCATCCCAGTCCTCCCAGTCCCCTTCACCCCCCCGAAAATCTCAGTCCCACCCCAGTGTCCCCACTCCCAGCCCAAATCCCCCCAGTGCCCCCTGTCCCTCTCCAGTGTTCCCAGTCCCATCCCCATCCCTCCCCACTGCCCCCAGTCCCTCCCAGTGCATGCCAGTCCTTTTCCCCGATGCAGCCCACTCCCTCCCTAGAACATCCAAGTCCCATCCCTGCTCCCTCCCCAGTGCCCCTGACCCATCCCCAGCCCTCCCATGATCTCAGTCCCTCCCCAGGGCATCCCGGTTCTTTCCCCCTGGGCATCCCAGTCCCATGCCAGACCCACTCCCCAGTCCTGCCACAGTCCTCTTGCAGTCCCTCCCCAGTCCAATGCCAGTCCCTGCAGTGGCTTTCCCGTTGCTCCCAGTCCCTCCCCACTGCATTCCGCTCCTTTCTCCCATGCATCCCATTCCCATCCCAGTACCATCCCAGATCCCTTCCCAGCCCCCACGCCGTCTCTTCCTGCTCCCTCCCCAGTTCCCCCAGTCCTAGCCCAGTGCCACCAGTGCTCCCAGTCCCACCCCTGTGCCCCCACTCTCATCCCAGTCCCTCCCCACTTCCCCCACTGCAACCCACCACCTCCTTTCCCTCCCAAGTGTCCTCCTGCAGTGCAACCCAGTCCTTCCCCAGTTTGCCCAGTCCCAGCCCACTCCCTCCTAAGTCCCTCCCCAGTCCCTCCCCAGTCCCTCCCCAGTCCCTCCCCAGTCCCTTCCCAGTACAACTGCATCCCATCCCAGTGACAGCAGTCCCATCCCAGTGGTCCCAGTCTCTCCCCAGACATTCTCAGGCCCATCCCAGGCACGCTCTCCAGTCCCCTCCCCAGTCCTCTCACAGTCCCCTTGCAGTCCCTTTCCCAGTGCTCCCAGTCCCATCCCAGTTCCCTCCCCACTGACCTCAGTCCCATCCCAGTGCCTGTAGTCCCACTGTCCCCAATCCCTCCCCAATGACCCCTGTCCCATCCCACTTTCCCCAGTCCCTCCCCTGAGAATCCCAATTGCAGTCCAGTGCCCCCAGTGCCAGCCCAGTTCTCCCCAGTCCATCTCCAGTGCCCTCCGTCCCATCCCAGTCCCTCCCTACTACCCCCAGTCCCTCTCCAGTGCCCCTAGTCTCAGCCCAGTGCCCCTAGTCGCACCCAGTGCATCCACCCCCCGTGAAGTGTCCCCAGTCCCATCCCAGTCCCTCCCCACTGCCCCCAGTCCCTCCCCAGTGCGTTGTGCTCCTTTCCCCTGTGCATCCCATTCCCATCCCAGTCACTTCGCAGTCCCTCCCTGCTCCCTCCCCAGTTCCCCCAGTCCTAGCCCAGTGCCACCAGTGCTCCCAGTCCCACCCCAGTGCCCCCACTCCCAGCCCAAATCCCCCCAGTGCCCCCAGTCCCATCCCCATCCCTCCCCACTGCCCCCAGTCCCTCCCAGTGCATGCCAGTCCTTTTCCCGATGCATCCCACTCCCTCCCTAGAACATCCAAGTCCCATCCCTGCTCCCTCCCCAGTGCTCCTGACCCCATCCCCAGCCCTCCCGTGACCTCAGTCCCTCCCCAGGGCATCCCGGTTCTTTCCCCCTGGGCATCCCAGTCCCATGCCAGGCCCACTCCCCAGTCCTGCCACAGTCCTCTTGCAGTCCCTCCCCAGTCCAATGCCAGTCCCTGCAGTGGCTTTCCCGTTGCTCCCAGTCCCTCCCCACTGCATTCCGCTCCTTTCTCCCATGCATCCCATTCCCATCCCAGTACCATCCCAGTTCCCTTCCCAGCCCCCTCGCGTCCCTCCCTGCTCCCTCCCCAGTTCCCCCAGTCCTAGCCCAGTGCCACCAGTGCTCCCAGTCCCACCCCAGTGCCCCCACTCTCATCCCAGTCCCTTCCCACTTCTCTCAGTGCAAGCCAGCGCACCCATTCCTTCCCAAGTGTCCTCCTGCAGTGCAACTCAGTCCTTCCCCAGTTTGCCCAGTCCCAGCCCAGTCCTTTCCCACTGCCCCCAGTCCCATCCCAATTCCCTCCCCAGTGATCCCAGTCCCCTCCCAGTGGTGCCCCAGGGTGTCCTAGTGCCTCCCCAGTGCCTCTCAGTCCTATCCCAGTGCCTCCAGTCCCTCCCTAGAGAATCCCAGTCCCAGCCCAGTTCCCCCAGGTGCCCCCAGGGCCTCTCCAGTGCCCTCAGTCCCGGCCCAGTCCCTCCCCAGTGCATCTCACTCCTATCCCAGTGCCCCCAGTCCCACGGTTCCCCAGTCCCTCCCCAATGACCCCCACTCCCATCCCAGTGCTCCCAGTCGTCCCCCCCCGCCCCCCGAAATTCTCAGTCCCACCCCAGTGTCCGTACTCCCAGCCCAAATCCTCCCAGGGCCCCCAGTCCCTCCCCACTGCCCCCAGTGCCTCCCAGTGCATGCCAGTCCTTTTCCCCGATGCATCCCACTCCCTCCCTAGAACATCCAAGTCCCATCCCAGTTCCCTCCCCAGTGCTCCTGACCCCATCCCCAGCCCTCCCGTGACCTCAGTCCCTCCCCAGGGCATCCCAGTTCTTTCCCCCTGGGCATCCCAGTCCCATGCCAGGCCCACTCCCCAGTCCTGCCACAGTCCTCTTGCAGTCCCTCCCCAGTCCAATGCCAGTCCCTGCAGTGGCTTTCCAGTTGCTCCCAGTCCC
Organism: Pipra filicauda; assembly: GCF_003945595.2. NCBI lineage: Eukaryota > Metazoa > Chordata > Aves > Passeriformes > Pipridae > Pipra > Pipra filicauda. The sequence goes on along the minus strand of NW_024104391.1, from coordinate 8,056 downwards.
TCCCCACTGCATTCCGCTCCTTTCTCCCATGCATCCCATTCCCATCCTAGTACCATCCCAGTTCCCTTCCCAGCCCCCTCGCCGTCCCTCCCTGCTCCCTCCCCACTTCCCCCAGTCCTAGCCCAGTGCCACCAGTGCTCCCAGTCCCACCCCAGTGCCCCCACTCTCATCCCAGTCCCTTCCCACTTCTCTCAGTGCAAGCCAGCGCACCCATTCCTTCCCAAGTGTCCTCCTGCAGTGCAACTCAGTCCTTCCCCAGTTTGCCCAGTCCCAGCCCAGGCCTTTCCCACTGCCCCCAGTCCCATCCCACTTCCCTCCCCAGTGATCCCAGTCCCCTCCCAGTGGTGCCCCAGGGTGTCCTAGTGCCTCCCCAGTGCCTCTCAGTCCTATCCCAGTGCCTCCAGTCCCTCCCTAGAGAATCCCCGTCCCAGCCCAGTTCCCCCAGGTGCCCCCAGGGCCTCTCCAGTGCCCTCAGTCCCGGCCCAGTCCCTCCCCAGTGCATCTCACTCCTATCCCAGTGCCCCCAGTCCCACGGTTCCCCAGTCCCTCCCCAATGACCCCCACTCCCATCCCAGTGCTCCCAGTCGTCCCCCCCCCGCCCCCCGAAATTCTCAGTCCCACCCCAGTGTCCTTACTCCCAGCCCAAATCCTCCCAGGGCCCCCAGTCCCTCCCCACTGCCCCCAGTGCCTCCAAGTGCATGCCAGTCCTTTTCCCCGATGCATCCCACTCCCTCCCTAGAACATCCAAGTCCCATCCCAGTTCCCTCCCCAGTGCTCCTGACCCCATCCCCAGCCCTCCCGTGACCTCAGTCCCTCCCCAGGGCATCCCGGTTCTTTCCCCCTGGGCATCCCAGTCCCATGCCAGGCCCACTCCCCAGTCCTGCCACAGTCCTCTTGCCGTCCCTCCCCAGTCCAATGCCAGTCCCTGCAGTGGCTTTCCCGTTGCTCCCAGTCCCTCCCCACTGCATTCCGCTCCTTTCTCCCATGCATCCCAGTACCATCCCAGTACCATCCCAGATCCCTTCCCAGCCCCCTCGCCGTCCCTCCCTGCTCCCTCCCCACTTCCCCCAGTCCTAGCCCAGTGCCACCAGTGCTCCCAGTCCCCCCCCTGTGCCCCCACTCTCATCCCAGTCCCTCCCCACTTCCCCCACTGCAACCCACCACCTCCTTTCCCTCCCAAGTGTCCTCCTGCAGTGCAACCCAGTCCTTCCCCAGTTTGCCCAGTCCCAGCCCACTCCCTCCTAAGTCATTCCCAGTCCCTCCCCAGTCCCTTCCCAGGACAACTGCATCCCATCCCAGTGACAGCAGTCCCATCCCAGTGGTCCCAGTCTCTCCCCAGAGATTCTCAGGCCCATCCCAGGCACGCTCTCCAGTCCCCTCCCCAGTCCTCTCACAGTCCCCTTGCAGTCCCTTCCCAGTCCTATCCCAGTCCCTGCCGTCCCTTTCCCAGTGCTCCCAGTCCCATCCCAGTTCCCTCCCCACTGACCTCAGTCCCATCCCAGTGCCTGTAGTCCCACTGTCCCCAATCCCTCCCCAATGACCCCTGCCCCATCCCACTTTCCCCACTCCCTCCCCTGAGAATCCCAGTTGCACTCCAGTGCCCCCAGTGCCAGCCCAGTTCTCCCCAGTCCATCTCCAGTGCCCTCCGTCCCATCCCAGTCCCTCCCTACTACCCCCAGTCCCTCTCCAGCGCCCCTAGTCTCAGCCCAGTGCCCCTAGTCGCACCCAGTGCATCCAACCCCCGTGAAGTGTCCCCAGTCCCATCCCAGTCCCTCCCCACTGCCCCCAGTCCCTCCCCAGTGCGTTGTGCTCCTTTCCCCTCTGCATCCCATTCCCATCCCAGTCACTTCGCAGTCCCTCCCTGCTCCCTCCCCAGTTCCCCCAGTCCTAGCCCAGTGCCACCAGTGCTCCCAGTCCCACCCCAGTGCCCCCACTCCCAGCCCAAATCCCCCCAGTGCCCCCAGTCCCTCTCCAGTGTCCCCAGTCCCCTCCCCATCCCTCCCCACTGCCCCCAGTCCCTCCCAGTGCATGCCAGTCCTTTTCCCCGATGCATCCCACTCCCTCCCTAGAACATCCAAGTCCCATCCCTGCTCCCTCCCCAGTGCCCCTGACCCATCCCCAGCCCTCCCGTGACCTCAGTCCCTCCCCAGGGCATCCCGGTTCTTTCCCCCTGTGCATCCCAGTCCCATGCCAGGCCCACTCCCCAGTCCTGCCACAGTCCTCTTGCAGTCCCTCCCCAGTCCAATCCCAGTCCCTGCAGCGGCTTTCCCGTTGCTCCCAGTCCCTCCCCACTGCATTCCGCTCCTTTCTCCCATGCATCCCATTCCCATCCCAGTACCATCCCAGTTCCCTTCCCAGCCCCCTTGCAGTCCCTCCCTGCTCCCTCCCAAGTTCCCCCAGTCCTAGCCCAGTGCCACCAGTGCTCCCAGTCCCACCCCAGTACCCCCACTCCCATCCCAGTCCCTTCCCACTTCTCTCAGTGCAAGCCATCGCACCCATTCCTTCCCAAGTGTCCTCCTGCAGTGCAACTCAATCCTTCCCCAGTTTGCCCAGTCCCAGCCCAGTCCTTTCCCACTGCCCCCAGTCCCATCCCAATTCTCTCCCCGGTGATCCCAGTCCCATCCCACTGGTGCCCCAGTGTGTCCTAGTGCCTCCCCAGTGCCTCTCAGTCCTATCCCAGTGCCTCCAGTCCCTCCCTAGAGAATCCCAGTCCAGGCCCAGTTCCCCCAAGTGCCCCCAGGGCCTCTCCAGTGCCCTCAGTCCCGGCCCAGTCCCTCCCCAGTGCATCTCACTCCTATCCCAGTGCCCCCAGTCCCACGGTTCCCCAGTCCCTCCCCAATGACCCCCACTCCCATCCCAGTGCTCCCAGTCGTCCCCCCCCACCCCCCGAAATTCTCAGTCCCACCCCAGTGTCCTTACTCCCAGCCCAAATCCTCCCAGGGCCCCCAGTCCCTCCCCACTGCCCCCAGTGCCTCCCAGTGCATGCCAGTCCTTTTCCCCGATGCATCCCACTCCCTCCCTAGAACATCCAAGTCCCATCCCAGTTCCCTCCCCAGTGCCCCTGACCCCATCCCCAGCCCTCCCGTGACCTCAGTCCCTCCCCAGGGCATCCCGGTTCTTTCCCCCTGTGCATCCCAGTCCCATGCCAGGCCCACTCCCCAGTCCTGCCACAGTCCTCTTGCAGTCCCTCCCCAGTCCAATGCCAGTCCCTGCAGTGGCTTTCCCGTTGCTCCCAGTCCCTCCCCACTGCATTCCGCTCCTTTCTCCCATGCATCCCATTCCCATCCCAGTACCATCCCAGATCCCTTCCCCGCCCCCTCGCCGTCCCTCCCTGCTCCCTCCCCACTTCCCCCAGTCCTAGCCCAGTGCCACCAGTGCTCCCAGTCCCACCCCTGTGCCCCCACTCTCATCCCATTCCCTCCCCACTTCCCCCACTGCAACCCACCACCTCCTTTCCCTCCCAAGTGTCCTCCTGCAGTGCAACCCAGTCCTTCCCCAGTTTGCCCAGTCCCAGCCCACTCCCTCCTAAGTCATTCCCAGTCCCTCCCCAGTCCATTCCCAGTACAACTGCATCCCATCCCAGTGACAGCAGTCCCATCCCAGTGGTCCCAGTCTCTCCCCAGAGATTCTCAGGCCCATCCCAGGCACGCTCTCCAGTCCCCTCCCCAGGCCTCTCACAGTCCCCTTGCAGTCCCTTCCCAGTCCTATCCCAGTCCCTGCAGTCCCTTTCCCAGTGCTCCCAGTCCCATCCCAGTTCCCTCCCCCCTGACCTCAGTCCCATCCCAGTGCCTGTAGTCCCACTGTCCCCAATCCCTCCCCAATGACCCCTGTCCCATCCCACTTTCCCCACTCCCTCCCCTGAGAATCCCAGTTGCAGTCCAGTGCCCCCAGTGCCAGCCCAGTTCTCCCCAGTCCATCTCCAGTGCCCTCTGTCCCATCCCAGTCCCTCCCTACTACCCCCAGTCCCTCTCCAGTGCCCCTAGTCTCAGCCCAGTGCCTCTAGTCGCACCCAGTGCATCCAACCCCCGTGAAGTGTCCCCAGTCCCATCCCAGTCCCTCCCCGCTGCCCCCAGTCCCTCCCCAGTGCGTTGTGCTCCTTTCCCCTGTGCATCCCATTCCCATCCCAGTCACTTCGCAGTCCCTCCCTGCTCCCTCCCCAGTTCCCCCAGTCCTAGCCCAGTGCCACCAGTGCTCCCAGTCCCACCCCAGCGCCCCCACTCCCAGCCCAAATCCCCCCAGTGCCCCCAGTCCCTCTCCAGTGTCCCCAGTCCCATCCCCATCCCTCCCCACTGCCCCCAGTCCCTCCCAGTGCATGCCAGTCCTTTTCCCCGATGCATCCCACTCCCTCCCTAGAACATCCAAGTCCCATCCCTGCTCCCTCCCCAGTTCCCCCAGTCCTAGCCCAGTGCCACCAGTGCTCCCAGTCCCACCCCAGTGCCCCCACTCCCAGCCCAAATCCCCCCAGTGCCCCCAGTCCCTCTCCAGTGTCCCCAGTCCCATCCCCATCCCTCCCCACTGCCCCCAGTCCCTCCCAGTGCATGCCAGTCCTTTTCCCCGATGCAGCCCACTCCCTCCCTAGAACATCCAAGTCCCATCCCAGTTCCCTCCCCAGTGCCCCTGACCCATCCCCAGCCCTCCCGTGACCTCAGTCCCTCCCCAGGGCATCCCGGTTCTTTCCCCCTGGGCATCCCAGTCCCATGCCAGGCCCACTCCCCAGTCCTGCCACAGTCCTCTTGCAGTCCCTCCCCAGTCCAATGCCAGTCCCTGCAGTGGCTTTCCCGTTGCTCCCAGTCCCTCCCCACTGCATTCCGCTCCTTTCTCCCATGCATCCCATTCCCATCCCAGTACCATCCCAGATCCCTTCCCAGCCCCCTCGCCGTCCCTCCCTGCTCCCTCCCCACTTCCCCCAGTCCTAGCCCAGTGCCACCAGTGCTCCCAGTCCCGCCCCTGTGCCCCCACTCTCATCCCAGTCCCTCCCCACTTCCCCCACTGCAACCCACCACCTCCTTTCCCTCCCAAGTGTCCTCCTGCAGTGCAACCCAGTCCTTCCCCAGTTTGCCCAGTCCCAGCCCACTCCCTCCTAAGTCATTCCCAGTCCCTCCCCAGTCCCTTCCCAGTACAACTGCATCCCATCCCAGTGACAGCAGTCCCATCCCAGTGGTCCCAGTCTCTCCCCAGAGATTCTCAGGCCCATCCCAGGCACGCTCTCCAGTCCCCTCCCCAGTCCTCTCACAGTCCCCTTGCAGTCCCTTCCCAGTCCTATCCCAGTCCCTGCAGTCCCTTTCCCAGTGCTCCCAGTCCCATCCCAGTTCCCTCCCCACTGACCTCAGTCCCATCCCAGTGCCTGTAGTCCCACTGTCCCCAATCCCTCCCCAATGACCCCTGTCCCATCCCACTTTCCCCAGTCCCTCCCTTGAGAATCCCAGTTGCACTCCAGTGCCCCCAGTGCCAGCCCAGTTCTCCCCAGTCCATCTCCAGTGCCCTCCGTCCCATCCCAGTCCCTCCCTACTACCCCCAGTCCCTCTCCAGTGCCCCTAGTCTCAGCCCAGTGCCTCTAGTCGCACCCAGTGCATCCAACCCCCGTGAAGTGTCCCCAGTCCCATCCCAGTCCCTCCCCACTGCCCCCAGTCCCTCCCCAGTGCGTTGTGCTCCTTTTCCCTCTGCATCCCATTCCCATCCCAGTCACTTCGCAGTCCCTCCCTGCTCCCTCCCCAGTTCTCCCAGTCCTAGCCCAGTGCCACCAGTGCTCCCAGTCCCACCCCAGTGCCCCCACTCCCAGCCCAAATCCCCCCAGTGCCCCCAGTCCCTCTCCAGTGTCCCCAGTCCCATCCCCATCCCTCCCCACTGCCCCCAGTCCCTCCCAGTGCATGCCAGTCCTTTTCCCCGATGCATCCCACTCCCTCCCTAGAACATCCAAGTCCCATTCCAGTTCCCTCCCCAGTGCCCCTGACCCATCCCCAGCCCTCCCGCGACCTCAGTCCCTCCCCAGGGCATCCCGGTTCTTTCCCCCTGGGCATCCCAGTGCCATGCCAGGCCCACTCCCCAGTCCTGTCACAGTCCTCTTGCAGTCCCTCCCCAGTCCAATCCCAGTCCCTGCAGTGGTTTTCCCATTGCTCCCAGTCCCTCCCCACTGCATTCCACTCCTTTCTCCCATGCATCCCATTCCCATCCCAGTACCATCCCAGTTCCCTTCCCAGCCCCCTCACCGTCCCTCCCTGCTCCCTCCCCAGTTACCCCAGTCCTAGCCCAGTGCCACCAGTGCTCCCAGTCCCACCCCAGTGCCCCCACTCTCATCCCCGTCCCTTCCCACTTCTCTCAGTGCAAGCCAGCGCACCCATTCCTTCCCAAGTGTCCTCCTGCAGTGCAACTCAGTCCTTCCCCAGTTTGCCCAGTCCCAGCCCAGGCCTTTCCCACTGCCCCCAGTCCCATCCCAATTCCCTCCCCAGTGATCCCAGTCCCCTCCCAGTGGTGCCCCAGGGTGTCCTAGTGCCTCCCCAGTGCCTCTCAGTCCTATCCCAGTGCCTCCAGTCCCTCCCTAGAGAATCCCAGTCCCAGCCCAGTTCCCCCAGGTGCCCCCAGGGCCTCTCCAGTGCCCTCAGTCCCGGCCCAGTCCCTCCCCAGTGCATCTCACTCCGATCCCAGTGCCCCCAGTCCCACGGTTCCCCAGTCCCTCCCCAATGACCCCCACTCCCATCCCAGTGCTCCCAGTCGTCCCCCCCCGCCCCCCGAAATTCTCAGTCCCACCCCAGTGTCCTTACTCCCAGCCCAAATCCTCCCAGGGCCCCCAGTCCCTCCCCACTGCCCCCAGTCCCTCCCAGTGCATGCCAGTCCTTTTCCCCGATGCAGCCCACTCCCTCCCTAGAACATCCAAGTCCCATCCCAGTTCCCTCCCCAGTGCTCCTGACCCCATCCCCAGCCCTCCCGTGACCTCAGTCCCTCCCCAGGGCATCCCGGTTCTTTCCCCCTGGGCATCCCAGTCCCATGCCAGGCCCACTCCCCAGTCCTGCCACAGTCCTCTTGCCGTCCCTCCCCAGTCCAATGCCAGTCCCTGCAGTGGCTTTCCCGTTGCTCCCAGTCCCTCCCCACTGCATTCCGCTCCTTTCTCCCATGCATCCCAGTACCATCCCAGTACCATCCCAGATCCCTTCCCAGCCCCCTCGCCGTCCCTCCCTGCTCCCTCCCCACTTCCCCCAGTCCTAGCCCAGTGCCACCAGTGCTCCCAGTCCCACCCCTGTGCCCCCACTCTCATCCCAGTCCCTCCCCACTTCCCCCACTGCAACCCACCACCTCCTTTCCCTCCCAAGTGTCCTCCTGCAGTGCCACCCAGTCCTTCCCCAGTTTGCCCAGTCCCAGCCCACTCCCTCCTAAGTCATTCCCAGTCCCTCCCCAGTCCCTTCCCAGTACAACTGCATCCCATCCCAGTGACAGCAGTCCCAGCCCAGTGGTCCCAGTCTCTCCCCAGAGATTCTCAGGCCCATCCCAGGCACGCTCTCCAGTCCCCTCCCCAGTCCTCTCACAGTCCCCTTGCAGTCCCTTCCCAGTCCTATCCCAGTCCCTGCAGTCCCTTTCCCAGTGCTCCCAGTCCCATCCCAGTTCCCTCCCCACTGACCTCAGTCCCATCCCAGTGCCTGTAGTCCCACTGTCCCCAATCCCTCCCCAATGACCCCTGTTCCATCCCACTTTCCCCAGTCCCTCCCCTGAGAATCCCAGTTGCACTCCAGTGCCCCCAGTGCCAGCCCAGTTCTCCCCAGTCCATCTCCAGTGCCCTCCGTCCCATCCCAGTCCCTCCCTACTACCCCCAGTCCCTCTCCAGTGCCCCTAGTCTCAGCCCAGTGCCCCTAGTCGCACCCAGTGCATCCACCCCCCGTGAAGTGTCCCCAGTCCCATCCCAGTCCCTCCCCACTGCCCCCAGTCCCTCCCCAGTGCGTTGTGCTCCTTTTCCCTCTGCATCCCATTCCCAGCCCAGTCACTTCGCAGTCCCTCCCTGCTCCCTCCCCAGTTCCCCCAGTCCTAGCCCAGTGCCACCAGTGCTCCCAGTCCCACCCCAGTGCCCCCA